>NC_088398.1:72814916-72854916 GCF_034236695.1 Oncorhynchus nerka | reverse complement strand
GATGGAAGGAGGTTTTCACTCAAAATCTCATGATACATGGCCCAATTCATTCTTTCCTTTACACGGATCAGTCATCTTGGTTCCTTTGCAGAAAAACAGCCCCAAAGCATGATGTTTCCACCCCCATGCTTCACAGTATGTATGGTGTTCTTTGGATGCAACTCAGCATTCTTTGTCCTCCAAACACGACGAGTTGAGTTTTTACCAAAAAGTTATCTTTTGGTTTCATCTGACCATATGACATTCCCCCAATCTTCTTCTGGATCATCCAAATGCTCTCTAGCAAACTTCCGACGGGCCTGGACATGTACTGGCTTAAGCAGGGGAACACGTCTGGCACTGCAGGATTTGAGTCCCTGGCGGCATAGTGTGTTACTGATGGTAGGCTTTGTTACTTTGGTCCCAGCTCTCTGCAGGTCATTCACTAGGTCCCCCCGTGTTTTTGCTCACCGTTCTTGTGATCATTTTGACCCCACGTGGTGAGATCTTGCGTGGAGCCCCAGATCGAGGGAGATTATCAGTGGTCTTGTATGTCTTCCATTTCCTAATAATTGCTCCCACAGTTGATTTCTTCAAACCAAGCTGCTTACCTATTGCAGATTCAGTCTTCCCAGCCTGGTGCAGGTCTACAATTTTGTTTCTGGTGTCCTTTGACAGCTCTTTGGTCTTGGCCATAGTGGAGTTTGGAGTGTGACTGTTTGAGGTTGTGGACAGGTGTCTTTTATACTGATAACAAGTTCAAACAGGTGCCATTAATACAGGTAACGAGTGGAGGACAGAGGAGCCTCTTAAAGAAGAAGTTACAGGTCTGTGAGAGCCAGAAATCTTGCTTGTTTGTAATACCAAATACTTATTTTCCACCATAATTTGCAAATAAATTCATTTAAACTAAATACTTTTTTGCCCCACTGTATATATACACAGTTGAAGCAGGAAGTTTACATACAATTAGGTTGAAGTCATTAAAACTAATTTTTCAACCACTCCACAAATTTCTTGTTAATAAACTATAGTTTTGGCAAGTCGGTTAGGACATCTACTTTGTGCATGACACAAGTAATTTATTATTATTATTAATTATTTCACTTACTGTATCAGAATTCCAGTGGGTCAGAAGTTTACAAACACTAAGTTGACTGTTCCTTTAAACAGCTTGGAAAATAAATAAAAATGATGTAATGGCTTTAGAAGCTTCTGATAGGCTAATTGACATAATTTGAGTCTATTGGAGGTGTACCTGTGGATGTATTTCAAGGTCTACCTTCAAACACAGTGTCTCTTTGCTTCACATCCTGGGAAAATCAAAATAAATCAGACAAGACCTCAGAAAAAGAATTGTAGACCTCCACAAGTCTGGCTCATCCTTGGGAGTGTAAACACCATGGGACCATGTATCCGTCATACCGTTCAGGAAGGAGACGTATTCTGTCTCCTAGAGATGAACGTACTTTGGTGCGAAATGTGCTAAATCAATCCCAGAACAACAGCAAAGGACCTTGTGAAGATGCTGGAGGAAACATGTACAAAAGTATCTATATCCACTGTAAAACGAGTCATATATCGACATAACCTGAAAGGCCGCTCAGCAAGGACGAAGCCACTGCTCCAAAATCGCCATAAAAAAGCCAGACTACGGTTTGCAACTGCACATGGGGACAAAGATCGTACTTTTTGGAGAAATGTCCTCTGGTCTGATGAAAAAAAAATACAACTGTTTGGCCAAAATGACCATCGTTATGTTTGGAGGAAAAGGGGGGAGGCATGCAATCCGAAGAACACGATCCCAACCGTGAAGCACGGGGGTGGCAGCATCATGTTGTGGGGGTGCTTTACTGCAGGAGGGACTGGTGCACTTCACAAAATAGATGGCATCATGAGGGAAGCCAATTATGTGGATATATTGAAGCACCATCTCAAGACATCAGTCAGGAAGTTAAAGCTTGGTCGCAAATGTGTCTTCCAAATGGACAATGACCCCAAGCATACTTCCAAAGTTGTGACAAAATGGCTTAAGGACAATAAAGTCAAGGTATTGGAGTGGCCATCACAAAGCCCTGACCTCAATCCTATAGAACATTTGTGGGCAGAACTGAAAAAGCCGGTGCGAGCAAGGAGGCCTACAAACCTGACTCAGTTACACCAGCTCTGTCAGGGAATGGGCCAACATTCACCCAACTTATTGTGGGAAGCTTGTGGAAGGCTACCTGAAATGTTTGATCCAAGTTAAACAATTCAAAGGCAATGCTACCAAATACTAATTGAGTGTATGTACACTTCTGACCCACTGGGAATGTGATGAAAGAAATAAAAGCTGAAATTAATAATTATCTCTACTATTATTCTGACGTTTCACATTCTTAAAATAAAGTGGTGATACTAACTGACCTAAGGTGTATGTAAACGTCCGACTTCAACTGTATATGGTACTTTAATTGGGCTCCCGAGTGGCGCAGTGGTCTAAGGCACTGCATCTCAGTGCTAGAGGCATCACCACAGACACCCTGGTTCAATCCCAGGCGCTATCGCAACCGGCTGTGATTTGGAGTCCCATAGGGCGGCGCACAATTGGCCCTGGTTTGGCCAGTGTAGGTTGTCATTGTAAATTAGAATTTGCTCTTAACTGACTGGCCTAGTTAAGTAAAGGGGAAAAAAGGACAGGCTTGTGGTGATGGTTGGAGCAGAACTAGTGAAATGGTATCAAATACGTGAGACATAGCTTTCCATGTGTTTGATGCCGTTCCAGCTATTATTATGAGTTGTCCTCCCCTCACTCAGTAGCCTCCACTGATATACATGGCTGAGACTCTCAATGTCATAACTCTTCTTAACAGACAAATACATTCATTCATTGTGGTGTGTGTCTCTGTTTTTCTGTTGCACCAACTTCTACAGTCCACCTCCTCCCCCACCAGAAACGTGAGTGTGTTGCCATTCCCAGTTGTTGTTGATCAGAAACGGTTATTATTCCTTCTACTGTCAGTATTAACTTAGTTGAGCAGTGGTATTGTTTTAAATTGGACTGTTCTTGGAGCAGTTGTTGTTGAGTGAGTTGGTGATAATAGTAACCAGTCTAGTTAACTGATGGATACGCCTTTCCCTTTCTGCAGCCCAAGAACTACAAACACACCCAGTCCTTCATGATCTGAGGGTATAGCACATACACACACACACACACACACAGTCCTTCATGATCTGAGGGTATAGCACGCACATAAACACACACATTCAGTGGATGGATGGAGAGAATGTGCAACAGAATACATATTTTAGTTAGCTTACACCACCTATGATACTGCTCACTGCTGTACCCTTCTCTCTGTGTGTTTTATTTACAATTCTGCTGTTTATGACTGTACTGAGAAGCAATGAATTATATTAACATCGCTGTTTTACAGAGATATTTGTATACTTATATTTTTTAAGTATTTGTTTTGGTCTTTTGTGTGATGAAGGATGTGTCATGTTTGAACAGGTGTTTGTATGCACATGTGACTATTAAATCATCTGAATATCTTTTCATTAAATATATTTGACCACAGGTTGCCTCCTATTTGACAACATGATACGTTTGGCCATAAACCTTATACTGATCCTATTATATTTTTAAATATCTAAAAATGTATAAGGGATAAAGTGGTAGTTAGGTGAAAATGAGTCGGTTGAAAAAATGAACAAACGTTTGAATGTTCAAGCTGTCATCATGCACAGATCTCCTTAGAGTTGGTTCCCTCAAGGTGGCGCTACAGAGCAGGATATTTCTCTGGGGCAAACACAGCACAGAGACCTTAGCTAAGACTTAGCTTGTATCTATTAGTGGTCCATAAACAATGTCTCTCGTGTTCATTTAGTTATTTTATTGTTCTATTGTTCTTCTGCTGCCTCTACGTTTGGGCCATCAATTCAATTCAGTTTTTTCAATTATGTGCGTGTGTGCATTTGTGCATGATCTCGTATGTTTGTGCATATGTTTGGGATCTTGTGTTTGTGTACATGCGCGTGTGTGAGTGTGGTCTTGTCACTGTGTGTGTGAGGGAGGTGACGGCTGTCCCCCAGATTCTGCGCCAGAACCTCCTGTTGTCAGATGTTAAATTAAGCCTCAAACAAGCTCTCCTCTAAGATGTATGCTTGGCCTGTCTCTCTCTGTGCCCGCCTCTGCTAAACAGACATTAGCCATGCATCACATAACACTGAGAATACAGTAGTGCTGAGTGGTTAGTGCTTTTTTGAGGTCGGTTTGGCTTGGGGTGAGTGATTAGTGCTAATTGAGGTCGTTTTGGGTTGGGTTCGTAAAAAAATATATTAATTTTGATTATGAATATATGACCTTGCAATTATTTTAGTTTTTTAATAGAAATTCCAAAGCCAAATATTGAGAACATTCAATTGCCAAAACATTGGAACCATTCCATTGTCTCCAACAACAAGAACCAAATGATGGTGACTGCCCGTTAGTTTATCACTTATTAATCATAATTTACTCACATTACTTTAATTCAATAACATATTTAGGTTGTGTATAGCATATAACTTTATCAGATTACTTTATTATTTAATTTCTCAAAGTCGTGATCTCATCTCTCAGACAATAGTAGCCAGACAACCATCTAACGTTATATATGTGCTCTTGGCTAGCGAAAACGGTAGTCAGTGATCCTTGGGTTGCAACAGCTGCCCATACTGCAGAGCTGTCGGACGAAATCAATAGTTTAGTAGTTCTTCAAAAGTAGAGAATACATTCTTTCAAGACTGCTACAACTATGAATCCGCTATAACTACCTCACAAACTGTCTCTATCCTCTCGTCATTGTGTTTACATTCCACTCTTATGCTGTGTGCGATGCCGGGAAGAATTAGGCGCAATGGATTCTGGTCATTGACCACGTTTTCTGCTCTGAATTAAATCGAATATTTTCCTATTGAAACTATTTATATCTAGAGAAACGGCGCGTTAAGTTCACAAAAAAATAACAAATTAAATGGAATTTAAGTAATTCAACCGACATCGGTCAATTAGTTGTTTAATAATTTAAAAAAACGAAATTTTATTAACCGCTCAGCCACAGAAAACAGTTAGCGAGGCATTAGTATTACATCACGCTGAGAAAACAGACTTTACACCAGGCAGCAGCATCACAATAGACTTCGACCAAGGCTCCTGAGACATTACATCTGGTGTGTATTCACTGAGGTGAAACATTCAGAAACATATAATTAGAATACAGGATCTCTATGTTCAGAACATTTGCAGATAGAAATGCAAATTGTATTTGTATTTATTAAGGATCCCCTTTAGCTACTGCCAAGGCAGCAGCTACTCTTCCTGGGGTCCAGAAACTTTAAGGCACTTATATACAATAAAAAGTATTACATGTCATATCTACCACATATCTACAGTACAAAATCCATGTGTACGTGTGTGTAGAGTGTGTGTTATCATGCGTATGTGTATGTGTGTGTCTTTTCACAGTCCACAGTGTTCCATAACCTGTATTTGTATCTGTTTTTTAAAAACCTGATTCTACTTGCTTGCATCAGTAACCTGATGTGGAATAGAGTTCCATGTAGTCATGGCTCTATGTACAGTAGTACTGTGCGCCTCCCATAGTCTGCTCTGGACTTGGGGATTGTGAAGAGACCTCTGGTGGCATGTCTGTAATGAATAGAGCTGACATGATGCCCAATTGAGTTCTGCATGACTGAATATCATATCTGTTCTATACTGAACAAAAATATAAACGAGGCATGTAAGGTGTTGGTCCCATGTTTCATGAGCTAAAGTAAAAGATCACAGAAATGTTCAATATGCACACGCTTATTTCTCTCAAATTTTGCGCACACATTTGTTTACATCCTTGTTACTGAGCATTCTTCCTTTGCCAAGACAATCATCAGTAAGCTAATTAAACAGCATGATCATTACACAGGTGCACCTTGTGCTGTGGACAAAAAAAGACCACTCTAAAATGTGCAGTTTTGTCACAGCAGTGGCATAGTGCTAAGGAGGTTTGCCGGGAGGGAGGAGGAAATGGTGACTGTTCTTGAATCTGAAAGTGCGGCAAGTGAAGTGTGTGATAAGGAATGGAAAATAGTGAAATCAAAGAATGGATCAAAACAAGCTAAAGTTGTAGTAAAAGACAAGGACTGGTCCAATAATTAATTTTTTATTGGACTGTTTTTTTTGGGACGAGGAGATTTATTTGGGAAATCCATTTGTAATATTGAGGACTGTGAAGAAAGCAGTGGGAAAGGTGAATTCAATCAAGGTGACTAGAAGAGGCCTTGTTTTGGTTAATTGTGTTGATGAAGAACAGAGTACACTGGATCTGGCTATATTTCCCACATCAGAAGTAACGTGTTGGTCTTCGGAGCAGGGCGCCTGCCAAAGGAGTTACATCTGGAGTTTCGTTGAATATAGTACCTTAGTCATAAAATCCCAGGAGTGGTCAGTACACGTCGCCTGACCCGTATGGTAAATGGAAGGAGGGAGAAAAGCCTGTCAATATTATTGTTGTTTGAGGAGACTACCTGAATATGTGAAGCTTGGATATGTGAGGTATGCCGTGAGAGGATTTGTGTGTGGAAATTGTAAAGGACATGGTAACATTTCAAATGTTTTCAGACAGGAGAAGTATGAATTTGAAAAATCTGTGATTGGAAAATGTTGCAACTGTGGTGGGAATCATACTCCGGACTTCCCTGAGTGCCCTGTTAGGGTGAAGGAGGTCAAGGTGTCAAGGATCAGGGCTTCCAATGGATCTCCAATGTGGAGGTGGTGAAGAGTCGAATGGGCAAGGGGCAACAGTGTTGAAGATATGTTGGTGGATGCATTGCAACCAGTTGCTAATGTTTTAAGTCAATCGGGTGATCTGGATACATTCATCGTGAAGAAGGGGGATTTTGTGGCATTTATAGCCACAGTGATTAATATCTAAGAAGTCAAAAATCTGGATATCATTATATCTACAGCCGAGAAGTTTTTGGGGTACCAAGACTTGGCAGAAGCACTACAAGGACTATTGTCGCTTGGAAATGTCCAGCCTTCACAAGTGGCTTCTGGGGATCTTCTGTGTTGGGACTTGATTAGAATGAGGTTTTTACAGAAAAGCAGGTAGATTTTTTTTTGTTAATTTTATTTTTGGTAGTTTGTATGATTTTCTATTTATCTTTACCCAAATGTTTTACTTTTTGGGATCTTTATTATCCACCTGCATGGTAGGTGGCGGAATGCACATCTAATTGTTGCAAACACACTTATACCATAGAAGAAGAAGCATTTTTGTCACACAACACAATGCCATAGATGTCTCAAGTTTTGAGGGAGCTTACAATTGGCATGCAGACTGCAGAATTGTCTACCAGAGCTGTTGCCAGAGAATTGAATGTTCATTTCTCTACCATAAACCGCTTCAACGTTATTTTAAAAAATTTGGCAGTATATCCAACCGGCCTCACAACCGCAGACCATGTGTAACCACGCCAGCCCAGGATCTCCACATCTGGCTTCTTCACCTGCGGGATGGTCTGAGACGCCGGACAACTGATAAAACTGTGGTTTTGCACAAGCAAAGAATGTCTGCACAAACTGTCAGAAACCGTCTCAGGGAAGCTCATCTACATGCTCGTTGACCAGGATCTTGAACTGACTGCAGTTCGGCGTTGTAACTGACTTCAGTGGGAAAATGCTCACATTCGATGGCCACTGGCACACTGGAGAAGTGGGTTCTTCACGGTTTCAACTGGTCTGGACAGATGGCAGACAGTGTGTATGGAGTCATGTGAGAGAGCGGTTTGCTGATGTTAACAAACCATTCTCTGGAGTATGTTCTTGTGAGGACGAGGATGTTTAAAACATCACATATGATAAGCATTCACACTTCCCATAGCGTATTACCTCACGCTGCATATCTCCATTCACTGAACCTTCTTACAGCCAGGACAATGGCAACAATAAACATCAAACAAGATATACACAAAGCAAACGTTTTACTTCATAATTACCAGCAAGCTCTATGTGAATCGTAATAATCGAGCAATCCAGATAGTTAAACAGGCTAAAATGACCTTAAACCAATGGTATACAAGGTAGATGTACATTGTTCATGGGTAGCTAGCTACCCATTCTTTGTGGCTAGCTAGCTAGCCAGTTAGCTCTATTGACTTATGATGGACTTACTCTTTCACTGAACCTTCTTCCAGCCAGGACAATGGCAATAGAGACCAAACAAGATATACACAAAGCAAATGTTTTACTTCATAACTATCAGCTAGCTATATGTGTATCATAATAATGTAGCTAACCAGCTAGTTAAACAGGCAACAATGACCTAAAACTAATGGGTAGATGTAAATTATTCATGGGTAGCTAGCTAGCAAACAATTCTTTGTGGATATCTGGCTAGCTAACAGTAGTAGCTAGCCGGTTAACCCAATTGAATTACTATGGGCTTGCAATTTATGCACACTACAGTGGGTATCGTAGGCAGGTTAACATGGCTCAAATAATGGCCGCCATTGACTTCAAGAAATGTAGAAAACATTTTTACGTGGTTGCATCATATTTCAGTGCATACTTTCCGTTGAAGCTTGCATGCTTCAAAATATGTACAAACAATTTTTGATTTGGACTCATCCTTCGACCCTCCTGTGCTCCAATTTGCGTGCTCGGAGCATGGTAGTTTTCATTTTGATAAATACCCCTTGTCGCTGAGAATATGCTCCTTATTGAAACAGGTGGCACAATACACACATCTTCTGACACACTCCTCTTTCACAGTTCCTCTTTTCACTTTCATGTTTAAAATAAACTGCTAGTGTTCTTGTCGAGACCTCACACGCACTCACACACAGACTCATGAGCACACACACAACAACTCACAAAGATATTCACATACACATACAGGTGCAATCAGAAAATATTCAGACCCTCTTTTCCACATTTTGTTACATTACAGCTTTATTCTAAAATAGATTTTTTTTAAATGTCCTCATCAATCTACACACAATACACGATAATGACAAACCGAAAACAGGTTTTGATAGATTTTTGCCAATTACATACGTTTTCAGAACCTTTCCTATGAGACTCGAAATTGAGCTCAGGTGCGTCCTGTTTCCATCAACTTGATTGGAGTCCACTTGTGGTAAATTCAATTTATTGGACATTATTTGGAAAGGGACACACCTATATAAGGTCCCACAGTTAACAGTGCATTTCAGAGCAAAAACCAAGCTATGAGGACAAAGAAATTCTCCATAGTGCTCCGAGACAGGATTGTGTCGAGGCACAAATCTGTGGGGAAGGGTACCAAAACATTCCTGCAGCATTGAAGGTCCCCAAGAACACAGTGGCCTTCATCATTCTTAAATGAAAGAAGTTTGAAATCACCAATTGGGGGAGAAGGGCCTTGGTCAGGGAGGTGATCAAGAACCCAATGGTAACTCTGACAGAGCTCCAGAGTTCCTCTGTGGAGCTGGAATAAACTTCCAGAAGGACAACCATCTAGGCAGCACTCGACCAATCAGGCCTTTATGGTAGAGTGGCCAGACGGAAGCCACTCCACAGTAAAAAGCACATGACAGCCCACTTGGAGTTTGCCAAAAGGCACCTAAAGGACACTCAGACCATGAGAAACAAGATTCTCTGGTCTGATGAAACCAAGATTGACCTCTTTGGCCTGGAGGAAACCTGGCACCATCCCTACGGTGAAGCCTTCACTTCCTCATGCCTTAAAGCTGACATCCCTAAAGGGGACACAGCACCACTGCCTCACCCCTCTGCCCCTCATCCCCTATAGTCCAAACCTCATCAACTCAGCTCCATCCTCTCTCCTTCACTTCCTCATGCCTTACAGCTGACATCCCTAAAGGGGACACAGCACCACTGACTCACCCCTCTGCCCCTCATCCCCTATAGTCCATACCTCATCAGCCCAGCTCCATCCTCTCTCCTTCACTTCCTCATGCCTTAAAGCTGACATCCCTAAAGAGGACACAGAACCACTGACTCACCCCTCTGCCCCTCATCCCCTATAGTCCAAACCTCATCAGCCCAGCTCCATCCTCTCTCCTTCACTTCCTCATGCCTTAAAGCTGACATCCCTAAAGGGGACACAGCACCACTGTTCTCCCAGGCACCTGTGTTCTTCTTTTTGTTTTGTTGATGAAAGAAGCATCCAGCATCGTGGAGGGAAAAGAGTTGCAGTACATTTTCTGATGTTCTATCGCCAGCGTGATGATGTCAGATGGAAAAAAATGGCAGTTTCACCAACTACGGATTTCAGCTTCAAAGCTAGAGTCCTTAGTTGCTGCATCCGTTTTGGGATTTTAAAATTAATTATATATACCCATTGATTCTTGAAGAATATAACTTATAAATGCCTCATGAGCTTAGTTCAACTGTCATACCTAGGGTTGCAAAGCTACCGGTAATTTACCAAAGTTAACATAATCTTCTGTTATTTTGGTTATTGACAGAACATCTATTGGAATCTATGGTAACTTTGGAAATTTATACTTGAAAAACTTACAAAATATATATTCATATATAGTATGTATTATTTTTTGTTGATCTGTGTCCATATTGTCCATGAGTTTTTAGTAGATAGACCATATGGTTCAAGAGAAATAGCCCAATTAATGAGAAAAGCATCTAATCAACAATAGTTTCCATTAACTTCTTCCAACTATATACTTTTTTTTCTTCACAACTGCCACCAGTTTGATGCCAAAACATTTATAACAAATGAATAATGTTGCAGTTAAATAAATAAACGTATGCATTAAACACCAATAGCATTTATGTTATGGTACATATTTAGGATTATCAAATAAAATCACCTTATTTGATGATTAAATATATTGTACATGTGATAAGGCCACACAGAGAGGCAGAAATCTGAATCTGAAGTATCCAAAAATGATACTAAATTTAATCTTACAAAATTCCCATTTAAACCATAATATTTACCAAAATTCTGGTAGTTTACTGGTAAATGTCAAACGTTTCCAGTAATATCTCAGCTAGTACGTTTGGTTCCTTGGAAGTTGTGGGAATGTACATTTTTGGTTTCCAATTGGTTCTAGGAACAAAGCCACACCACACACACACACACACACACGCACGCACACACGCACGCACGCACGCACACACACACACACACACACACACACACACACACATGAATTTGCTTAGGTATTGATCAGTAAACACATTTCTTTTTTATAGTGCCACAGCGTCAGTGAGAGTCAAACCTATGATCTTCTTTTCTCTATCCAGGATGGAGCTAGCATGATACAAAGCTGATCATTTTAATCTATTTAAACAGACCCCATATTAATATCAGGTGTGGCCAATTAGTGGGCGCAGCCAACACACCTGAACTTGACAAGATAGAGAATAGAGAGAGTTTAGTTGAAAATAGAACAGAATAGATATGGGTTTTTTTTAAACATTCTTAGAACATTCTTTGAACGTTACTAATGTTTTCTTGTGTTTTTTTATTGAACGTTTTTTGAATGTTCTGAGAACATGACTTTAAATATAACCACAAGGATACCTGTATAAAACATTATGCTGCAGTACCTTTATTTATCCAGGTAAGAAAAACACTTTGAGGTTAGAAGAACGTTTCTTAACATCCTCGGAACGTTCTAAGATAACTTTAAATCGAACCACGAGGAAACCAGTAGAAAACGTAATGCTGAAGTACTGAAATTCCCACCTAAGAAACATGGTTCTCAGAATGTTATGTGCCAGCTGGGTATCCTGTACCATTCCCAGAACATTGTAGGAAGGTTGTATACAAAATAACTGTAGGACAACCACGTTCTTACCAAGCTCTAAGAAACATATGGAACGTTATGTGCTAGCTGGGATACCTTCCATTTGCAACCCTAGTCGTACCCCATCACAACCCAAAATATATACGTTTGTTTCCTCCACTGTTTGTAAAGAACGTTAAATGTAAACAAACACTGTATAGCCTCAAAACAAGGTTAAAACTATACATTTTATATCACAAATGGTCTGTCCTTGCATCCATAGCTTTGTCTATTCATTTGACAGTGGTTACATTTCGCCAACCCCATCCCTTAGATTTTTAGAGAAAGAGATGCAGGGAGAACTTATTTTCAGTGAAGGATACGAGCCTGAAGCCACTCCTAAGCATTCTGGAAAGTAAAGTAACAGACAGCTTTAATGTGTATGTGTGTGTGTGTGTGTGTGTGTGTGTGTGTGTGTGTGTGTGTGTGTGTGTGTGTGTGTGTGTGTGTGTGTGTGTGTGTGTGTGTGTGTGTGTGTGTGTGTGTGTGTGTCATAAAAGTAGAAGTTCCACTTTAACTTTAAGAAGTTGAAGTTGACCAGATTACATAGATTGTGCTGAGCGATTACTACTTATTTTCTGGGGGGAGTTTCGGTTCTTTTATTTTAAAAGTTTAGATTATTTCTTTAGACATTAAATGTACTATGCATTATGTGGGTTGAATGCTGTAACAACTCATTAAATGTACTATGCATTATGTGGGTTGAATGGTGTAACAACTCATTAAATGTACTATGCATTATGTGGGTTGAATGGTGTAACAACTCATTAAATGCACTATGCATTATGTGGGTTGAATGGTGTAACAACTCATTAAATGTACTATGCATTATGTGGGTTGAATGCTGTAACAACTCATTAAATGCACTATGCATTATGTGGGTTGAATGGTGTAACAACTCATTAAATGTACTATGCATTATGTGGGTTGAATGGTGTAACAACTCATTAAATGTACTATGCATTATGTGGGTTGAATGGTGTAACAACTCATTAAATGTACTATGCATTATGTGGGTTGAATGGTGTAACAACTCATTAAATGTACTATGCATTATGTGGGTTGAATGCTGTAACAACTCATTAAATGTACTATGCATTATGTGGGTTGAATGCTGTAACAACTCATTAAATGTACTATGCATGTAACACAGAATAAAACAATGAATGAAAGTAGTGACTGCCCATTACTACTTATGACTTATCAACCATCATTTATTCACATTACTTTAATAAGATATTTGTTTTATTTGATGACTTTATTATTTCATTTCAAGTCTCTATAGAGCTGCTGCCTATGCTGTCTGACAAAATCACTATTTGAGTAGTTATTCAAAGTAAATAAGACATACTTTTATGACTGCTGAATGCCAACTATCAATCACTTAGTTTGTATTATTTTTGAGTTGGCAAAGCAACTGCTTTTGCCAACATGTCTATGCTTGTGGGAATTGGTTCTATTCATTATTTTTTCCATTTGACTGTGTGTTCAGTTCTGTTTCCCTACCATACATCTGTTTTCCACCTGCACAAATGTTTAGCGGTGATCAGTAACTTTTCTTTTCTCAGTTCTGGTTTCTAATAATATAGTGACGGAGTTACACCCAGTGGTGATTTTAGCATGTACATCTTGGTCGGGCTTTGCTGGATGCATGCCATCATGGACACTACACAACACAACACTTAACAATACATGAATTGCACTATAACAGTGACAAGTGGTGCCCACAAACTGTTAGGGCCGACATAGAGCTGTCCCAACAGAAGAGTCCCAACACCTTACCACTGCTACACCTGGCTTTCAGTGGAGCCCTGTCTGTCAGCGAAACAGTTCATTCAGCCTCATTCACTGCCTTTCAAAAAACAATTTTTTTTATCTAACCTTTATTTATCCAGATAAGAAAGACCCTTTAAGGTTAGAAACCTCTTTTAAACATAGCTGATATGTGTCCGTGTGCTCCCTCTCCCGCCTCTAGGTCACCAGGCTGCTCGTTAGGACGCACACCTGTCACCAGTGTTAGGCGCATAATGACACTCATCTGCACTCCATCCCCTCCTTGATTACCTGCCCTATGTACACTGCTCAAACAAATATAGGGAACACTAAAATAACACATCCTAGATCTGAATGAATGAAATATTCTTATTAAATACTTTTTCTTTACATAGTTGAATGTGCTGAACACAAAATCACACAATTATCAATGGAAATCAAATGTATCAACCCATGGAGGTCTGGATTTGGAGTGACACTCAAAATTAAAGTGGAAAACCACACTACAGGCTGATCCAACTTTAATGTAATGTCCTTAAAACAAGTCAAAATGAGGCTCAGTAGTGTGTGTGGCCTCCACGTGCCTGTATGACCTCCTACAACGCCTGGGCATGCTCCTGATGAGGTGGCGGATGGTCTCCTGAGGGATCTCCTCCCAGACCTGGACTAAAGCATCCGCCAACTCCTGGACAGTCTGTGGTGCAACGTGGCGTTGATGGATGGAGCGAGACATGATGTCCCAGATGTGCTCAATTGGATTCAGGTCTGGGGAACGGGTGGGCCAGTCCATAGCATCAATGCCTTCCTCTTGCAGGAACTGCTGACACACTCCAGCCACATGAGGTCTAGCATTGTCTTGCTTTCGGAGGAACCCAGGGCCAAGCGTATGGACTAGCATATGGTCTCACAACGGTCTGAGGATCTCATCTCGGTACCTAATGGCAGTCAGGCTACCTCTGGTGAGCACATGGAGGGCTGTGCGGCCCCCCAAAGAAATGCCACCCCACACCATGACTGACCCACCGCCAAACCGGTCATGCTGGAGGATGTTGCAGGCAGCAGAACGTTCTCCACGGCATCTCCAGACTCTGTCACGTCTGTCACATGTGCTCAGTGTGAACCTGCTTTAATCTGTGAAGAGCACAGGGCGCCAGTGGCGAATTTGCCAATCTTGCTGTTCTCTGGCAAATGCCAAATATCCTGCACGGTGTTGGGCTGTAAGCACAACCCCCACCTATGGACGTCGGGCCCTCATACCACCCTCATGGAGTCTGTTTCTGACCGTTTGAGCAGACACATGCACATTTGTGGCCTGCTGGAGGTCATTTTGCAGGGCTCTGGCAGTGCTCCTCCTGCTCCTCCTTGCACAAAGGCGGAGGTAGCGGTCCTGCTGCTGGGTTGTTGCCCTCCTACGGCCTCCTCCACGTCTCATGCTACCACTAGAGTGAAAGCACCGCCAGCATTCAAAAGTGACCAAAACATCAGCCAGGAAGCATAGGAACTGAGAAGTGGTCTGTGGTCACCACCTGCAGATCCACTCCTTTATTGGGGGGTATCTTCCTAATTGCCTATAATTTCCACCTGTTGTCTATTCCATTTGCACAACAGCATGTGACATTTATTGTCAATCAGGGTTGCTTCCTAAGTGGACAGTTTGATTTCACAGAAGTGTGATTGACTTGGAGTTACATTGTGTTGTTTAAGTGTTCCCTTTATTTTTTTTGAGCTGTGTATGTCACTCCCTTTGGTTTCTTCCCCAGGAGTCATTGTTCCTGTATCTGTTTCATGTCAGCGTGCTGTTCGTGGGTCTTGTTTTGTTTATTTATTAAATGTTTTCACTCCCTGCACTTGCTTCCCGACTCCCAGCGCACTCGTTACAGAATGAGGTGTTGGAGCCGGAGCTACCTGGGAGGTCTCAGACGATTTGTAGGCTCGATAGGCTCCCATGCCGAAGCTAGGTGAACAGGTTCCCGTGCCTCAGCTGAGGCACTCATGGCCGGTGAGCACTGATACGTTTTATCTATAATTTCTCTTCATTATCTCTATTAATATGACAAGGATTAAAAAGGATTTGCCAGTAGATTGTCGACTTGATTCACGATGACGACTGCTAGTTAAGACTTTGAAAGTAAGATGTTGATCACTCCAATCAAAGCTACTGTACATATAACGTTATTTGACGTCATTCTATCTGTGGCCAATGAACTCGAGCCTTCTTGGAAGGACACTTGCAATATAACTATGGCGGGACCCAAAGGGCTGAAATTTTGACTGTCTACCCTTAGTAAGCACTTAAACTTGGCGATGACGTACTGTCCCCATGAGAAAGAGAACACTGGGCCAATCACGGCGCAATGCTTCTATTTTCTGATGGCTCTGCCCCACCTGCCCTGAATGATAGGTCGCCACTGTTCACACCCCTTGACTTATTCCACCTTTTGTTGTGTTACAGCCTGGATTTAAAATGTATTAAATATGTTTTGTCACTGCCCTACACGTAATACCCCATAAAGTAAAAGTGGAATTATGTTTTTCTACATTTTTATAAATTAATAAAAAATTGAGTCAATAAGTATTCACCACAAAGACCTGGGAGGTTTTCCAATTTCTCGCAAAGAAGGGAACCTATTGGTAGATGGCTTGTACGCTGTGTGTGGAAGTCAGGAGATGCTAAATGAGTTTGTGTAAATTAACGTCAATTACCCTGAGACCGACAGTTATTTGCTTGACAATCACCGGCTAATGAAATTCCGTGACCCTCACTGAAGGCATAAGCTACAGCTAGCTAGACAGTGCAGAGTAGTTGACACAAAGAGAGAGAAAGACAGTAGTTGAACAGTTTTAAACAAATTAATTTATTCCAAAATGAAGGAGAAACAAGAGCACAATATATTTAGTTGTATTTTTTAAACTTTCACTTTCACTTGTGAATGCAGCTAGATAGTTTACTCTACTCAAACACTCGGGTCAAACAGAGAGGGATGCTATGTAAGCTAGCTGGCTATGGCTATTCAACACTGGAACGCTTCCAAGTCAAGGTAAGCTTTTGGTTTTATTAATTTATTGCCATCGGGGCCGCCAGTGTAACTGCTAAACTGCATTCTGACTGTACACTGTATTGCATGATTGTAGCAGGGTTACTAACGCGTTAGTTCTAGTATGTTTACAATGACGTGGCAATGATGTAGGCTGTGTGTAGCTATTAGCGATCACGATATGAGGGTTTGGCTTGGAAAGTGTTTTTGGCATGGTCACAGACAGCTGATGTGTTGTACACTGAAGTCCACAAACGAAGGGAAAAGGTGAGAAGAGGAGAGTGCACACATAGTTGCGATAAGGAATTATATATACAATGAGCAAACTGATCATGCTGTTTTAATGTGACTGCTATGAAAGTGAACTGTGTTTGCGAGTGATCAGAGGAGTATTCATTCAGCCAATTCTGTTGAAAACGTTTCTTAAATGGAAGCAAATTAAATTAAACGGAATATACATACCTGAATTTGTCCAATAGAAACTCTAATTTGCAACTGTTGGACAAATGATTACACCCTAGATTAGCTAGATGCGGGCAAGATTGCGCAGGGCAGTATTGAATGTGTCACTGTCTGTCACCTTGATTACTCAAAATTCTCTCGACCTGTGCACCTACATTGTAAACTTTAATTCATAGGCTAGGATGTAGCAACCTCATGATGGGTACAGGGAAAAGTGATTGCATCCATCTTAATACGTTTTCATGCATCCTGTTTGTAACAAGGCAAAAATAAAAGGGCAAAGCAATTGACTTTTTGTCCCGAATACGACGTGTTATGTTTGGGGCAAATCCAATACAACACACTACTGAGTACCACTCTCCATATTTTCAAAGAATAGTGGTGGCTGCATCATATTATGGGTATGCTTGTAATCATTAACGACTGGGGAGTTTTTCAGGATAAAAAAAAACCTGGAATGGAGCTAAGTGCAGCCAAAATCCTAGTGGAAACCCTGGTTCAGTCTGCTTTCCACCAGACACTGGGAGATGAATTCACCTTCCAGCAGAACAATAACCTGAAACACAAGGCCAAATCGACACTGGAGTTGCATACAGTGAAGACAGTGAATGTTCCTGAGTGGCCGAGTTACAGTTTAGACTTAAATCTACTGAAAATCTATGGCAAGACCTGAAAATTGTTGTCTAGCAATGATCAACAACCAATTTGACAGAGCTTGAAGAATTTTGAAAATAATAATCGATAAATGTTGCACAATCTAGGTGAGGAAAGCTCTTAGAGACCTACCCAGAAAGTCTCACAGCTGTAATCACTGCCAAAGGTGCATCTACAAAGTATTGACTCAGGGTGTGAATACTTACAGTACCAGTCAAAAGTTTGTACACACCTACTCATCCAAGGGTTTTTCTTAATTTGTACTATTTTCTACACCTCCAGGATGTGTAAGGACTATTTGACCAAGAAGGAGAGTGATGGAGTGCTGCATCAGATGACCTGGCATCCACAATCACCCAACCTCAACCCAATTTAGATGGTATGGGATGAGTTGGACCACAGAGTGAAGGAAAAGCAGCCAACAAGTTCTCAGCATATGTGGCAACTCCTTCAAGATGGTTGGAAAAACATTTCAGGTGAAGCTGGTGGAGGGAATGCCAAGAGTTTACAAAGCTGTCATCAAGGCAAAGGGTGGCTTGCTAAGCAAGCAGTGTGGTATCTTTTTACATATGGGTGGCCCCAGGAATCAAACCCACTATCCTGGCATTGCAAGCACCATGCTCGAACAACTGAGTTACAGAGGAACACTTTACTACGTTGTTCAGTATCAATCTCAAAGGACTCTGACAATAGCATGCTAATTAGTTTGTCTTTTACTTTCTAATGACTGTAACGGGACCTTCTGAGAGAGGTCGTTTTATGAAGCCTTATGGATATGACCAGGAGTAATAAGAACCAGGAAAAACAATGCTTTGAATGTTCAATAGAGAACTATGTTATTTTGGCCTCCATACTGCAGTGCTGTGGACCGTGTAGGGTTCAGTTCAAGATACTGTGTGTGTGTGTGTGTGTGTGTGTGTGTGTGTGTGTGTGTGTGTGTGTGTGTGTGTGTGTGTGTGTGTGTGTGTGTGTGTAGGGTATTTAACGCTGCAGTGCCTCTGAGTCATAACTCTTTCTTTATTGCATCTGATCTGAAAACAGTAACAAACACACACACACACACACACACACACACACACACACACACACACACACACACACACACACACACACACACACACACACACACACACACACACACACACACACACACACACCTCCCCAGCTGCCGATATGGAGATCGGCTCACATATTGATTACAGTTTTTCACCTGTTCAAAATGACACAACTTAACATCAAAGTATTACCATTTCAAAATGCAATTCACATATTACATCTGAGATGACTGTCTATTCATTTCATTACAATGATTGAACTATCAATTGATACAACTGCTCAAAATGATAAGTAACTGTTGCATTACTCTTAATGCATAGTTTTATGGAAACTGACAAACAATATTCCATGTTTAGAAAGTTTCAGGATAACGAGATCCATTGACACCAATTACCGTGGAACATGAACCAATTGGACTACATTATCTATGGATGTAATATTTCATCATCATTCTTTATCAGACACTGTTTCTATGGATCCATGTACTTTTCCAGACCATGTTTTCAGATTTGACATTACTGTACACTTTATTAGGTACACCTCTCTAGTACTGGGTAGGACTCCCTTTTGCCTCCACAACAGCCTGAATTATTCACGGTGTTGTACGTTAAGAGATGCCCTTCTGCACACCACTGTTTTAAACAGCTGTTATTTGAGCATTTGTGGCCTTTCTGTTAGCTTGATGGAATGAGCCTGGACATTCTCCTCTGACCTCTCTCACTAACAAGGTGTTTTTTTCCCACAGAACTGCCGCTCACTGAATGTGTTTTGTTTATCGCACCATTATCTGTAAACTCTAGAGACTGTAGTGCGTAAAAATCCCAGGAAGGCAGCTGTTTCTGAGATGCTGGAATCACCATGTGTGGCATCAACAATCATACCACGGTCAAAGTTGCTTAGATTACGCATCTTGCCTGTTCTAGTGTTTGGTCGAACAACATCTAAAGCTACTACAATATTTAATGATTGTACGAACAACTACACAGCTAAACTATTTGTATCTTGTGTGTGGCTGATCTAAATTAATGTTCCTATGGTATTTCATGATAAATGAGTTATTTGAACCAATGATTCTGCAAGTGCAAGGTTTCTTTAGCGATATGAATGCACAATGCAATGTTTTGAACATTGGACATCCTGTGTTACAAGTGATGACCGTTTTGAGTTTTGTGTCTAGAGTTTGGAAAATGAACATAAGTTTCTGAAATTAGTCTAACTGTCTTCTTCCTCTGACGAGGAGGAGTAGTAGGAAGGATCGGAGGACCAATGCGCAGCGTGGTAAGGGTCCATCTTTTTAATAAAGTAAATTAACACTGAACAAAAACAACAACGTGCAAGACTGCAACAGTTCTGTCTGGTGCAGGTACAAACACTCAACAGAAAATAATCACCCACAACTCAAGGGTGAAACCAGGCTACCTAAGTATGGTTCTCAATCAGGGACAACGATTGACAGCTGCCTCTGATTGAGTACCATACCAGGCCAAACACAGAAATCCCAAATCATAGAAAAAAGCACATAGACAACCCACCCAACTCACTAAAACAAAGACTAAACAAAAGAACTAAGGTCAGAACGTGACAATTAGTGCCAAAGTGATTGTTAAAAACTGTAAAGTGTCCCCACCTAATCATTACAAGCTTCACCCATGGGCTTCCAAATTAAGACTTACAACACTTTCGGATTTGAAATGAAATGCAATGCCATGTGAGAGAGTCTCTGTCTCTGTGTGTGTGTGTGTGTGTGTGTGTGTGTGTGTGTGTGTGTGTGTGTGTGTGTGTGTGTGTGTGTGTGTGTGTGTGTGTGTGTGTGTGTGTGTGTGTGTCATAAAAGTAGAAGTTCCACTTTAACTTTAAGAAGTTGAAGTTGACCAGATTACATAGATTGTGCTGAGCGATTACTACTTTCTGGGGTCGGTTCAGTTTCGGTTCTTTTATTTTAAAAGTTTAGATTATTTCTTTAGACATTAAATGTACTATGCATTATGTGGGTTGAATGCTGTAACAACTCATTACATTTCCTATGCATTATGTGGGTTGAATGCTGTAACAACTCATTAAATGTACTATGCATTATGTGGGTTGAATGCTGTAACAACTCATTAAATGTACTATGCATTATGTGGGTTGAATGCTGTAACAACTCATTAAATGTACTATGCATTATGTGGGTTGAATGGTGTAACAACTCATTAAATGTACTATGCATTATGTGGGTTGAATGCTGTAACAACTCATTAAATGCACTATGCATTATGTGGGTTGAATGGTGTAACAACTCATTAAATGTACTATGCATTATGTGGGTTGAATGCTGTAACAACTCATTAAATGTACTATGCATTATGTGGGTTGAATGCTGTAACAACTCATTAAATGTACTATGCATTATGTGGGTTGAATGGTGTAACACAGAATAAAACAATGAATGAAAGTAGTGACTGCCCATTACTACTTATGACTTATCAACCATCATTTATTCACATTACTTTAATAAGATATTTGTTTTATTTGATGACTTTATTATTTCATTTCAAGTCTCTATAGAGCTGCTGCCTATGCTGTCTGACAAAATCACTATTTGAGTAGTTATTCAAAGTAAATAAGACATACTTTTATGACTGCTGAATGCCAACTATCAATCACTTAGTTTGTATTATTTTTGAGTTGGCAAAGCAACTGCTTTGCCAACATGTCTATGCTTGTGGGGGAATTGGTTCTATTCATTATTTTTTCCATTTGACTGTGTGTTCAGTTCTGTTTCCCTACCATACATCTGTTTTCCACCTGCACAAATGTTTAGCGGTGATCAGTAACTTTTCTTTTCTCAGTTCTGGTTTCTAATAATATAGTGACGGAGTTACACCCAGTGGTGATTTTAGCATGTACATCTTGGTCGGGCTTTGCTGGATGCATGCCATCATGGACACTACACAACACAACACTTAACAATACATGAATTGCACTATAACAGTGACAAGTGGTGCCCACAAACTGTTAGGGCCGACATAGAGCTGTCCCAACAGAAGAGTCCCAACACCTTACCACTGCTACACCTGGCTTTCAGTGGAGCCCTGTCTGTCAGCGAAACAGTTCATTCAGCCTCATTCACTGCCTTTCAAAAAAACAATTTTTTTTTATCTAACCTTTATTTATCCAGATAAGAAAGACCCTTTAAGGTTAGAAACCTCTTTTAAACATAGCTGATATGTGTCCGTGTGCTCCCTCTCCCGCCTCTAGGTCACCAGGCTGCTCGTTAGGACGCACACCTGTCACCAGTGTTAGGCGCATAATGACACTCATCTGCACTCCATCCCCTCCTTGATTACCTGCCCTATGTACACTGCTCAAACAAATATAGGGAACACTAAAATAACACATCCTAGATCTGAATGAATGAAATATTCTTATTAAATACTTTTTTCTTTACATAGTTGAATGTGCTGAACACAAAATCACACAATTATCAATGGAAATCAAATGTATCAACCCATGGAGGTCTGGATTTGGAGTGACACTCAAAATTAAAGTGGAAAACCACACTACAGGCTGATCCAACTTTAATGTAATGTCCTTAAAACAAGTCAAAATGAGGCTCAGTAGTGTGTGTGGCCTCCACGTGCCTGTATGACCTCCCTACAACGCCTGGGCATGCTCCTGATGAGGTGGCGGATGGTCTCCTGAGGGATCTCCTCCCAGACCTGGACTAAAGCATCCGCCAACTCCTGGACAGTCTGTGGTGCAACGTGGCGTTGATGGATGGAGCGAGACATGATGTCCCAGATGTGCTCAATTGGATTCAGGTCTGGGGAACGGGTGGGCCAGTCCATAGCATCAATGCCTTCCTCTTGCAGGAACTGCTGACACACTCCAGCCACATGAGGTCTAGCATTGTCTTGCTTTCGGAGGAACCCAGGGCCAAGCGTATGGACTAGCATATGGTCTCACAACGGTCTGAGGATCTCATCTCGGTACCTAATGGCAGTCAGGCTACCTCTGGTGAGCACATGGAGGGCTGTGCGGCCCCCCAAAGAAATGCCACCCCACACCATGACTGACCCACCGCCAAACCGGTCATGCTGGAGGATGTTGCAGGCAGCAGAACGTTCTCCACGGCATCTCCAGACTCTGTCACGTCTGTCACATGTGCTCAGTGTGAACCTGCTTTAATCTGTGAAGAGCACAGGGCGCCAGTGGCGAATTTGCCAATCTTGCTGTTCTCTGGCAAATGCCAAATATCCTGCACGGTGTTGGGCTGTAAGCACAACCCCCACCTATGGACGTCGGGCCCTCATACCACCCTCATGGAGTCTGTTTCTGACCGTTTGAGCAGACACATGCACATTTGTGGCCTGCTGGAGGTCATTTTGCAGGGCTCTGGCAGTGCTCCTCCTGCTCCTCCTTGCACAAAGGCGGAGGTAGCGGTCCTGCTGCTGGGTTGTTGCCCTCCTACGGCCTCCTCCACGTCTCATGCTACCACTAGAGTGAAAGCACCGCCAGCATTCAAAAGTGACCAAAACATCAGCCAGGAAGCATAGGAACTGAGAAGTGGTCTGTGGTCACCACCTGCAGATCCACTCCTTTATTGGGGGGTATCTTCCTAATTGCCTATAATTTCCACCTGTTGTCTATTCCATTTGCACAACAGCATGTGACATTTATTGTCAATCAGGGTTGCTTCCTAAGTGGACAGTTTGATTTCACAGAAGTGTGATTGACTTGGAGTTACATTGTGTTGTTTAAGTGTTCCCTTTATTTTTTTGAGCTGTGTATGTCACTCCCTTTGGTTTCTTCCCCAGGAGTCATTGTTCCTGTATCTGTTTCATGTCAGCGTGCTGTTCGTGGGTCTTGTTTTGTTTATTTATTAAATGTTTTCACTCCCTGCACTTGCTTCCCGACTCCCAGCGCACTCGTTACAGAATGAGGTGTTGGAGCCGGAGCTACCTGGGAGGTCTCAGACGATTTGTAGGCTCGATAGGCTCCCATGCCGAAGCTAGGTGAACAGGTTCCCGTGCCTCAGCTGAGGCACTCATGGCCGGTGAGCACTGATACGTTTTATCTATAATTTCTCTTCATTATCTCTATTAATATGACAAGGATTAAAAAGGATTTGCCAGTAGATTGTCGACTTGATTCACGATGACGGCTGCTAGTTAAGACTTTGAAAGTAAGATGTTGATCACTCCAATCAAAGCTACTGTACATATAACGTTATTTGACGTCATTCTATCTGTGGCCAATGAACTCGAGCCTTCTTGGAAGGACACTTGCAATATAACTATGGCGGGACCCAAAGGGCTGAAATTTTGACTGTCTACCCTTAGTAAGCACTTAAACTTGGCGATGACGTACTGTCCCCATGAGAAAGAGAACACTGGGCCAATCACGGCGCAATGCTCCTATTTTCTGATGGCTCTGCCCCACCTGCCCTGAATGATAGGTCGCCACTGTTCACACCCCTTGACTTATTCCACCTTTTGTTGTGTTACAGCCTGGATTTAAAATGTATTAAATATGTTTTGTCACTGCCCTACACGTAATACCCCATAAAGTAAAAGTGGAATTATGTTTTTCTACATTTTTATAAATTAATAAAAAATGAAAAGCTAAAAGCTCTTGAGTCAATAAGTATTCACCACAAAGACCTGGGAGGTTTTCCAATTTCTCGCAAAGAAGGGAACCTATTGGTAGATGGCTTGTACGCTGTGTGTGGAAGTCAGGAGATGCTAAATGAGTTTGTGTAAATTAACGTCAATTACCCTGAGACCGACAGTTATTTGCTTGACAATCACCGGCTAATGAAATTCCGTGACCCTCACTGAAGGCATAAGCTACAGCTAGCTAGACAGTGCAGAGTAGTTGACACAAAGAGAGAGAAAGACAGTAGTTGAACAGTTTTAAACAAATTAATTTATTCCAAAATGAAGGAGAAACAAGAGCACAATATATTTAGTTGTATTTTTTTAAACTTTCACTTTCACTTTCACTTGTGAATGCAGCTAGATAGTTTACTCTACTCAAACACTCGGGTCAAACAGAGAGGGATGCTATGTAAGCTAGCTGGCTATGGCTATTCAACACTGGAACGCTTCCAAGTCAAGGTAAGCTTTTGGTTTTATTAATTTATTGCCATCGGGCCGCCAGTGTAACTGCTAAACTGCATTCTGACTGTACACTGTATTGCATGATTGTAGCAGGGTTACTAACGCGTTAGTTCTAGTATGTTTACAATGACGTGGCAATGATGTAGGCTGTGTGTAGCTATTAGCGATCACGATATGAGGGTTTGGCTTGGAAAGTGTTTTTGGCATGGTCACAGACAGCTGATGTGTTGTACACTGAAGTCCACAAACGAAGGGAAAAGGTGAGAAGAGGAGAGTGCACACATAGTTGCGATAAGGAATTATATATACAATGAGCAAACTGATCATGCTGTTTTAATGTGACTGCTATGAAAGTGAACTGTGTTTGCGAGTGATCAGAGGAGTATTCATTCAGCCAATTCTGTTGAAAAACGTTTCTTAAATGGAAGCAAATTAAATTAAACGGAATATACATACCTGAATTTGTCCAATAGAAACTCTAATTTGCAACTGTTGGACAAATGATTACACCCTAGATTAGCTAGATGCGGGCAAGATTGCGCAGGGCAGTATTGAATGTGTCACTGTCTGTCACCTTGATTACTCAAAATTCTCTCGACCTGTGCACCTACATTGTAAACTTTAATTCATAGGCTAGGATGTAGCAACCTCATGATGGGTACAGGGAAAAGTGATTGCATCCATCTTAATACGTTTTCATGCATCCTGTTTGTAACAAGGCAAAAATAAAAGGGCAAAGCAATTGACTTTTTGTCCCGAATACGACGTGTTATGTTTGGGGCAAATCCAATACAACACACTACTGAGTACCACTCTCCATATTTTCAAAGAATAGTGGTGGCTGCATCATATTATGGGTATGCTTGTAATCATTAACGACTGGGGAGTTTTTCAGGATAAAAAAAAACCTGGAATGGAGCTAAGTGCAGCCAAAATCCTAGTGGAAACCCTGGTTCAGTCTGCTTTCCACCAGACACTGGGAGATGAATTCACCTTCCAGCAGAACAATAACCTGAAACACAAGGCCAAATCGACACTGGAGTTGCATACAGTGAAGACAGTGAATGTTCCTGAGTGGCCGAGTTACAGTTTAGACTTAAATCTACTGAAAATCTATGGCAAGACCTGAAAATTGTTGTCTAGCAATGATCAACAACCAATTTGACAGAGCTTGAAGAATTTTGAAAATAATAATCAATAAATGTTGCACAATCTAGGTGAGGAAAGCTCTTAGAGACCTACCCAGAAAGTCTCACAGCTGTAATCACTGCCAAAGGTGCATCTACAAAGTATTGACTCAGGGGTGTGAATACTTACAGTACCAGTCAAAAGTTTGTACACACCTACTCATCCAAGGGTTTTTCTTAATTTGTACTATTTTCTACACCTCCAGGATGTGTAAGGACTATTTGACCAAGAAGGAGAGTGATGGAGTGCTGCATCAGATGACCTGGCATCCACAATCACCCAACCTCAACCCAATTTAGATGGTATGGGATGAGTTGGACCACAGAGTGAAGGAAAAGCAGCCAACAAGTTCTCAGCATATGTGGCAACTCCTTCAAGATGGTTGGAAAAACATTTCAGGTGAAGCTGGTGGAGGGAATGCCAAGAGTTTACAAAGCTGTCATCAAGGCAAAGGGTGGCTTGCTAAGCAAGCAGTGTGGTATCTTTTTACATATGGGTGGCCCCAGGAATCAAACCCACTATCCTGGCATTGCAAGCACCATGCTCGAACAACTGAGTTACAGAGGAACACTTTACTACGTTGTTCAGTATCAATCTCAAAGGACTCTGACAATAGCATGCTAATTAGTTTGTCTTTTACTTTCTAATGACTGTAACGGGACCTTCTGAGAGAGGTCGTTTTATGAAGCCTTATGGATATGACCAGGAGTAATAAGAACCAGGAAAAACAATGCTTTGAATGTTCAATAGAGAACTATGTTATTTTGGCCTCCATACTGCAGTGCTGTGGACCGTGTAGGGTTCAGTTCAAGATACTGGAGTGTGTGTGTGTGTGTGTGTGTGTGTGTGTGTGTGTGTGTGTGTGTGTGTGTGTGTGTGTGTGTGTGTGTGTGTGTGTGTGTGTGTGTGTGTGTGTGTATTTAACGCTGCAGTGCCTCTGAGTCATAACTCTTTCTTTATTGCATCTGATCTGAAAACAGTAACAAACACACAACACAACACACACACACACACACACACACACACACACACACACACACACACACACACACACACACACACACACACACACACACACACACACACACACACACACACACACACACACACACCTCCCCAGCTGCCGATATGGAGATCGGCTCACATATTGATTACAGTTTTTCACCTGTTCAAAATGACACAACTTAACATCAAAGTATTACCATTTCAAAATGCAATTCACATATTACATCTGAGATGACTGTCTATTCATTTCATTACAATGATTGAACTATCAATTGATACAACTGCTCAAAATGATAAGTAACTGTTGCATTACTCTTAATGCATAGTTTTATGGAAACTGACAAACAATATTCCATGTTTAGAAAGTTTCAGGATAACGAGATCCATTGACACCAATTACCGTGGAACATGAACCAATTGGACTACATTATCTATGGATGTAATATTTCATCATCATTCTTTATCAGACACTGTTTCTATGGATCCATGTACTTTTCCAGACCATGTTTTCAGATTTGACATTACTGTACACTTTATTAGGTACACCTCTCTAGTACTGGGTAGGACTCCCTTTTGCCTCCACAACAGCCTGAATTATTCACGGTGTTGTACGTTAAGAGATGCCCTTCTGCACACCACTGTTTTAAACAGCTGTTATTTGAGCATTTGTGGCCTTTCTGTTAGCTTGATGGAATGAGCCTGGACATTCTCCTCTGACCTCTCTCACTAACAAGGTGTTTTTTCCCACAGAACTGCCGCTCACTGAATGTGTTTTGTTTATCGCACCATTATCTGTAAACTCTAGAGACTGTAGTGCGTAAAAATCCCAGGAAGGCAGCTGTTTCTGAGATGCTGGAATCACCATGTGTGGCATCAACAATCATACCACGGTCAAAGTTGCTTAGATTACGCATCTTGCCTGTTCTAGTGTTTGGTCGAACAACATCTAAAGCTACTACAATATTTAATGATTGTACGAACAACTACACAGCGAAACTATTTGTATCTTGTGTGTGGCTGATCTAAATTAATGTTCCTATGGTATTTCATGATAAATGAGTTATTTGAACCAATGATTCTGCAAGTGCAAGGTTTCTTTAGCGATATGAATGCACAATGCAATGTTTTGAACATTGGACATCCTGTGTTACAAGTGATGACCGTTTTGAGTTTTGTGTCTAGAGTTTGGAAAATGAACATAAGTTTCTGAAATTAGTCTAACTGTCTTCTTCCTCTGACGAGGAGGAGTAGTAGGAAGGATCGGAGGACCAATGCGCAGCGTGGTAAGGGTCCATCTTTTTAATAAAGTAAATTAACACTGAACAAAAACAACAACGTGCAAGACTGCAACAGTTCTGTCTGGTGCAGGTACAAACACTCAACAGAAAATAATCACCCACAACTCAAGGGTGAAACCAGGCTACCTAAGTATGGTTCTCAATCAGGGACAACGATTGACAGCTGCCTCTGATTGAGTACCATACCAGGCCAAACACAGAAATCCCAAATCATAGAAAAAAGCACATAGACAACCCACCCAACTCACTAAAACAAAGACTAAACAAAAGAACTAAGGTCAGAACGTGACAATTAGTGCCAAAGTGATTGTTAAAAACTGTAAAGTGTCCCCACCTAATCATTACAAGCTTCACCCATGGGCTTCCAAATTAAGACTTACAACACTTTCGGATTTGAAATGAAATGCAATGCCATGTGAGAGAGTCTCTGTCTGTGTGTGTGTGTGTGTGTGTGTGTGTGTGTGTGTGTGTGTGTGTGTGTGTGTGTGTGTGTGTGTGTGTGTGTGTGTGTGTGTGTGTGTGTGTGTGTGTGTGTGTGTGTGTCATAAAAGTAGAAGTTCCACTTTAACTTTAAGAAGTTGAAGTTGACCAGATTACATAGATTGTGCTGAGCGATTACTACTTTCTGGGGTCGGTTCAGTTTCGGTTCTTTTATTTTAAAAGTTTAGATTATTTCTTTAGACATTAAATGTACTATGCATTATGTGGGTTGAATGCTGTAACAACTCATTAAATGTACTATGCATTATGTGGGTTGAATGCTGTAACAACTCATTAAATGTACTATGCATTATGTGGGTTGAATGCTGTAACAACTCATTAAATGCACTATGCATTATGTGGGTTGAATGCTGTAACAACTCATTAAATGTACTATGCATTATGTGGGTTGAATGGTGTAACAACTCATTAAATGCACTATGCATTATGTGGGTTGAATGCTGTAACAACTCATTAAATGTACTATGCATTATGTGGGTTGAATGGTGTAACACAGAATAAAACAATGAATGAAAGTAGTGACTGCCCATTACTACTTATGACTTATCAACCATCATTTATTCACATTACTTTAATAAGATATTTGTTTTATTTGATGACTTTATTATTTCATTTCAAGTCTCTATAGAGCTGCTGCCTATGCTGTCTGACAAAATCACTATTTGAGTAGTTATTCAAAGTAAATAAGACATACTTTTATGACTGCTGAATGCCAACTATCAATCACTTAGTTTGTATTATTTTTGAGTTGGCAAAGCAACTGCTTTGCCAACATGTCTATGCTTGTGGGGGAATTGGTTCTATTCATTATTTTTTCCATTTGACTGTGTGTTCAGTTCTGTTTCCCTACCATACATCTGTTTTCCACCTGCACAAATGTTTAGCGGTGATCAGTAACTTTTCTTTTCTCAGTTCTGGTTTCTAATAATATAGTGACGGAGTTACACCCAGTGGTGATTTTAGCATGTACATCTTGGTCGGGCTTTGCTGGATGCATGCCATCATGGACACTACACAACACAACACTTAACAATACATGAATTGCACTATAACAGTGACAAGTGGTGCCCACAAACTGTTAGGGCCGACATAGAGCTGTCCCAACAGAAGAGTCCCAACACCTTACCACTGCTACACCTGGCTTTCAGTGGAGCCCTGTCTGTCAGCGAAACAGTTCATTCAGCCTCATTCACTGCCTTTCAAAAAACAATTTTTTTTATCTAACCTTTATTTATCCAGATAAGAAAGACCCTTTAAGGTTAGAAACCTCTTTTAAACATAGCTGATATGTGTCCGTGTGCTCCCTCTCCCGCCTCTAGGTCACCAGGCTGCTCGTTAGGACGCACACCTGTCACCAGTGTTAGGCGCATAATGACACTCATCTGCACTCCATCCCCTCCTTGATTACCTGCCCTATGTACACTGCTCAAACAAATATAGGGAACACTAAAATAACACATCCTAGATCTGAATGAATGAAATATTCTTATTAAATACTTTTTTCTTTACATAGTTGAATGTGCTGAACACAAAATCACACAATTATCAATGGAAATCAAATGTATCAACCCATGGAGGTCTGGATTTGGAGTGACACTCAAAATTAAAGTGGAAAACCACACTACAGGCTGATCCAACTTTAATGTAATGTCCTTAAAACAAGTCAAAATGAGGCTCAGTAGTGTGTGTGGCCTCCACGTGCCTGTATGACCTCCCTACAACGCCTGGGCATGCTCCTGATGAGGTGGCGGATGGTCTCCTGAGGGATCTCCTCCCAGACCTGGACTAAAGCATCCGCCAACTCCTGGACAGTCTGTGGTGCAACGTGGCGTTGATGGATGGAGCGAGACATGATGTCCCAGATGTGCTCAATTGGATTCAGGTCTGGGGAACGGGTGGGCCAGTCCATAGCATCAATGCCTTCCTCTTGCAGGAACTGCTGACACACTCCAGCCACATGAGGTCTAGCATTGTCTTGCTTTCGGAGGAACCCAGGGCCAAGCGTATGGACTAGCATATGGTCTCACAACGGTCTGAGGATCTCATCTCGGTACCTAATGGCAGTCAGGCTACCTCTGGTGAGCACATGGAGGGCTGTGCGGCCCCCCAAAGAAATGCCACCCCACACCATGACTGACCCACCGCCAAACCGGTCATGCTGGAGGATGTTGCAGGCAGCAGAACGTTCTCCACGGCATCTCCAGACTCTGTCACGTCTGTCACATGTGCTCAGTGTGAACCTGCTTTAATCTGTGAAGAGCACAGGCGCCAGTGGCGAATTTGCCAATCTTGCTGTTCTCTGGCAAATGCCAAATATCCTGCACGGTGTTGGGCTGTAAGCACAACCCCCACCTATGGACGTCGGGCCCTCATACCACCCTCATGGAGTCTGTTTCTGACCGTTTGAGCAGACACATGCACATTTGTGGCCTGCTGGAGGTCATTTTGCAGGGCTCTGGCAGTGCTCCTCCTGCTCCTCCTTGCACAAAGGCGGAGGTAGCGGTCCTGCTGCTGGGTTGTTGCCCTCCTACGGCCTCCTCCACGTCTCATGCTACCACTAGAGTGAAAGCACCGCCAGCATTCAAAAGTGACCAAAACATCAGCCAGGAAGCATAGGAACTGAGAAGTGGTCTGTGGTCACCACCTGCAGATCCACTCCTTTATTGGGGGGTATCTTCCTAATTGCCTATAATTTCCACCTGTTGTCTATTCCATTTGCACAACAGCATGTGACATTTATTGTCAATCAGGGTTGCTTCCTAAGTGGACAGTTTGATTTCACAGAAGTGTGATTGACTTGGAGTTACATTGTGTTGTTTAAGTGTTCCCTTTATTTTTTTGAGCTGTGTATGTCACTCCCTTTGGTTTCTTCCCCAGGAGTCATTGTTCCTGTATCTGTTTCATGTCAGCGTGCTGTTCGTGGGTCTTGTTTTGTTTATTTATTAAATGTTTTCACTCCCTGCACTTGCTTCCCGACTCCCAGCGCACTCGTTACAGAATGAGGTGTTGGAGCCGGAGCTACCTGGGAGGTCTCAGACGATTTGTAGGCTCGATAGGCTCCCATGCCGAAGCTAGGTGAACAGGTTCCGTGCCTCAGCTGAGGCACTCATGGCCGGTGAGCACTGATACGTTTTATCTATAATTTCTCTTCATTATCTCTATTAATATGACAAGGATTAAAAAGGATTTGCCAGTAGATTGTCGACTTGATTCACGATGACGGCTGCTAGTTAAGACTTTGAAAGTAAGATGTTGATCACTCCAATCAAAGCTACTGTACATATAACGTTATTTGACGTCATTCTATCTGTGGCCAATGAACTCGAGCCTTCTTGGAAGGACACTTGCAATATAACTATGGCGGGACCCAAAGGGCTGAAATTTTGACTGTCTACCCTTAGTAAGCACTTAAACTTGGCGATGACGTACTGTCCCCATGAGAAAGAGAACACTGGGCCAATCACGGCGCAATGCTCCTATTTTCTGATGGCTCTGCCCCACCTGCCCTGAATGATAGGTCGCCACTGTTCACACCCCTTGACTTATTCCACCTTTTGTTGTGTTACAGCCTGGATTTAAAATGTATTAAATATGTTTTGTCACTGCCCTACACGTAATACCCCATAAAGTAAAAGTGGAATTATGTTTTTCTACATTTTTATAAATTAATAAAAAATGAAAAGCTAAAAGCTCTTGAGTCAATAAGTATTCACCACAAAGACCTGGGAGGTTTTCCAATTTCTCGCAAAGAAGGGAACCTATTGGTAGATGGCTTGTACGCTGTGTGTGGAAGTCAGGAGATGCTAAATGAGTTTGTGTAAATTAACGTCAATTACCCTGAGACCGACAGTTATTTGCTTGACAATCACCGGCTAATGAAATTCCGTGACCCTCACTGAAGGCATAAGCTACAGCTAGCTAGACAGTGCAGAGTAGTTGACACAAAGAGAGAGAAAGACAGTAGTTGAACAGTTTTAAACAAATTAATTTATTCCAAAATGAAGGAGAAACAAGAGCACAATATATTTAGTTGTATTTTTTTAAACTTTCACTTTCACTTTCACTTGTGAATGCAGCTAGATAGTTTACTCTACTCAAACACTCGGGTCAAACAGAGAGGGATGCTATGTAAGCTAGCTGGCTATGGCTATTCAACACTGGAACGCTTCCAAGTCAAGGTAAGCTTTTGGTTTTATTAATTTATTGCCATCGGGGCCGCCAGTGTAACTGCTAAACTGCATTCTGACTGTACACTGTATTGCATGATTGTAGCAGGGTTACTAACGCGTTAGTTCTAGTATGTTTACAATGACGTGGCAATGATGTAGGCTGTGTGTAGCTATTAGCGATCACGATATGAGGGTTTGGCTTGGAAAGTGTTTTTGGCATGGTCACAGACAGCTGATGTGTTGTACACTGAAGTCCACAAACGAAGGGAAAAGGTGAGAAGAGGAGAGTGCACACATAGTTGCGATAAGGAATTATATATACAATGAGCAAACTGATCATGCTGTTTTAATGTGACTGCTATGAAAGTGAACTGTGTTTGCGAGTGATCAGAGGAGTATTCATTCAGCCAATTCTGTTGAAAAACGTTTCTTAAATGGAAGCAAATTAAATTAAACGGAATATACATACCTGAATTTGTCCAATAGAAACTCTAATTTGCAACTGTTGGACAAATGATTACACCCTAGATTAGCTAGATGCGGGCAAGATTGCGCAGGGCAGTATTGAATGTGTCACTGTCTGTCACCTTGATTACTCAAAATTCTCTCGACCTGTGCACCTACATTGTAAACTTTAATTCATAGGCTAGGATGTAGCAACCTCATGATGGGTACAGGGAAAAGTGATTGCATCCATCTTAATACGTTTTCATGCATCCTGTTTGTAACAAGGCAAAAATAAAAGGGCAAAGCAATTGACTTTTTGTCCCGAATACGACGTGTTATGTTTGGGGCAAATCCAATACAACACACTACTGAGTACCACTCTCCATATTTTCAAAGAATAGTGGTGGCTGCATCATATTATGGGTATGCTTGTAATCATTAACGACTGGGGAGTTTTTCAGGATAAAAAAAAACCTGGAATGGAGCTAAGTGCAGCCAAAATCCTAGTGGAAACCCTGGTTCAGTCTGCTTTCCACCAGACACTGGGAGATGAATTCACCTTCCAGCAGAACAATAACCTGAAACACAAGGCCAAATCGACACTGGAGTTGCATACAGTGAAGACAGTGAATGTTCCTGAGTGGCGAGTTACAGTTTAGACTTAAATCTACTGAAAATCTATGGCAAGACCTGAAAATTGTTGTCTAGCAATGATCAACAACCAATTTGACAGAGCTTGAAGAATTTTGAAAATAATAATCAATAAATGTTGCACAATCTAGGTGAGGAAAGCTCTTAGAGACCTACCCAGAAAGTCTCACAGCTGTAATCACTGCCAAAGGTGCATCTACAAAGTATTGACTCAGGGGTGTGAATACTTACAGTACCAGTCAAAAGTTTGTACACACCTACTCATCCAAGGGTTTTTCTTAATTTGTACTATTTTCTACACCTCCAGGATGTGTAAGGACTATTTGACCAAGAAGGAGAGTGATGGAGTGCTGCATCAGATGACCTGGCATCCACAATCACCCAACCTCAACCCAATTTAGATGGTATGGGATGAGTTGGACCACAGAGTGAAGGAAAAGCAGCCAACAAGTTCTCAGCATATGTGGCAACTCCTTCAAGATGGTTGGAAAAACATTTCAGGTGAAGCTGGTGGAGGGAATGCCAAGAGTTTACAAAGCTGTCATCAAGGCAAAGGGTGGCTTGCTAAGCAAGCAGTGTGGTATCTTTTTACATATGGGTGGCCCCAGGAATCAAACCCACTATCCTGGCATTGCAAGCACCATGCTCGAACAACTGAGTTACAGAGGAACACTTTACTACGTTGTTCAGTATCAATCTCAAAGGACTCTGACAATAGCATGCTAATTAGTTTGTCTTTTACTTTCTAATGACTGTAACGGGACCTTCTGAGAGAGGTCGTTTTATGAAGCCTTATGGATATGACCAGGAGTAATAAGAACCAGGAAAACAATGCTTTGAATGTTCAATAGAGAACTATGTTATTTTGGCCTCCATACTGCAGTGCTGTGGACCGTGTAGGGTTCAGTTCAAGATACTGGAGTGTGTGTGTGTGTGTGTGTGTGTGTGTGTGTGTGTGTGTGTGTGTGTGTGTGTAGGGTATTTAACGCTGCAGTGCCTCTGAGTCATAACTCTTTCTTTATTGCATCTGATCTGAAAACAGTAACAAACACACACACACACACACACACACACACACACACACACACACACACACACACACACACACACACACACACACACACACACACACACACACACACACACACACACACACACACACACACACACTCCCTCCCCAGCTGCCGATATGGAGATCGGCTCACATATTGATTACAGTTTTTCACCTGTTCAAAATGACACAACTTAACATCAAAGTATTACCATTTCAAAATGCAATTCACACATTACATCTGAGATGACTGTCTATTCATTTCATTACAATGATCTAACTATCAATTGATACAACTGCTCAAAATGATAAGTAACTGTTGCATTACTCTTAATGCATAGTTTTATGGAAACTGACAAACAATATTCCATGTTTAGAAAGTTTCAGGATAACGAGATCCATTGACACCAATTACCGTGGAACATGAACCAATTGGACTACATTATCTATGGATGTAATATTTCATCATCATTCTTTATCAGACACTGTTTCTATGGATCCATGTACTTTTCCAGACCATGTTTTCAGATTTGACATTACTGTACACTTTATTAGGTACACCTCTCTAGTACTGGGTAGGACTCCCTTTTGCCTCCACAACAGCCTGAATTATTCACGGTGTTGTACGTTAAGAGATGCCCTTCTGCACACCACTGTTTTAAACAGCTGTTATTTGAGCATTTGTGGCCTTTCTGTTAGCTTGATGGAATGAGCCTGGACATTCTCCTCTGACCTCTCTCACTAACAAGGTGTTTTTTCCCACAGAACTGCCGCTCACTGAATGTGTTTTGTTTATCGCACCATTATCTGTAAACTCTAGAGACTGTAGTGCGTAAAAATCCCAGGAAGGCAGCTGTTTCTGAGATGCTGGAATCACCATGTGTGGCATCAACAATCATACCACGGTCAAAGTTGCTTAGATTACGCATCTTGCCTGTTCTAGTGTTTGGTCGAACAACATCTAAAGCTACTACAATATTTAATGATTGTACGAACAACTACACAGCGAAACTATTTGTATCTTGTGTGTGGCTGATCTAAATTAATGTTCCTATGGTATTTCATGATAAATGAGTTATTTGAACCAATGATTCTGCAAGTGCAAGGTTTCTTTAGCGATATGAATGCACAATGCAATGTTTTGAACATTGGACATCCTGTGTTACAAGTGATGACCGTTTTGAGTTTTGTGTCTAGAGTTTGGAAAATGAACATAAGTTTCTGAAATTAGTCTAACTGTCTTCTTCCTCTGACGAGGAGGAGTAGTAGGAAGGATCGGAGGACCAATGCGCAGCGTGGTAAGGGTCCATCTTTTTAATAAAGTAAATTAACACTGAACAAAAACAACAACGTGCAAGACTGCAACAGTTCTGTCTGGTGCAGGTACAAACACTCAACAGAAAATAATCACCCACAACTCAAGGGTGAAACCAGGCTACCTAAGTATGGTTCTCAATCAGGGACAACGATTGACAGCTGCCTCTGATTGAGTACCATACCAGGCCAAACACAGAAATCCCAAATCATAGAAAAAAGCACATAGACAACCCACCCAACTCACTAAAACAAAGACTAAACAAAAGAACTAAGGTCAGAACGTGACAATTAGTGCCAAAGTGATTGTTAAAAACTGTAAAGTGTCCCCACCTAATCATTACAAGCTTCACCCATGGGCTTCCAAATTAAGACTTACAACACTTTCGGATTTGAAATGAAATGCAATGCCATGTGAGAGAGTCTCTGTCTCTGTGTGTGTGTGTGTGTGTGTGTGTGTGTGTGTGTGTGTGTGTGTGTGTGTGTGTGTGTGTGTGTGTGTGTGTGTGTGTGTGTGTGTGTGTGTGTGTGTGTGTGTGTGTCATAAAAGTAGAAGTTCCACTTTAACTTTAAGAAGTTGAAGTTGACCAGATTACATAGATTGTGCTGAGCGATTACTACTTTCTGGGGTCGGTTCAGTTTCGGTTCTTTTATTTTAAAAGTTTAGATTATTTCTTTAGACATTAAATGTACTATGCATTATGTGGGTTGAATGCTGTAACAACTCATTAAATGTACTATGCATTATGTGGGTTGAATGGTGTAACAACTCATTAAATGTACTATGCATTATGTGGGTTGAATGGTGTAACAACTCATTAAATGCACTATGCATTATGTGGGTTGAATGGTGTAACAACTCATTAAATGCACTATGCATTATGTGGGTTGAATGGTGTAACACAGAATAAAACAATGAATGAAAGTAGTGACTGCCCATTACTACTTATGACTTATCAACCATCATTTATTCACATTACTTTAATAAGATATTTGTTTTATTTGATGACTTTATTATTTCATTTCAAGTCTCTATAGAGCTGCTGCCTATGCTGTCTGACAAAATCACTATTTGAGTAGTTATTCAAAGTAAATAAGACATACTTTTATGACTGCTGAATGCCAACTATCAATCACTTAGTTTGTATTATTTTTGAGTTGGCAAAGCAACTGCTTTCTATCCTCACCATCAAGCAATCTCTCTCGGTGTCTGCTCTCCACAGACCGGGTAAGTTTAAGCAGGTGCGCAACGGATTGTCGTCATTGTAGTTAATGACCACTTTTTCTGCGCTAAACTATGTAGAATATTGGCCTGTTGGAAACTACAACTCCCCTACTATATTGCACAGTTCAGGCTTGATCTGATTTATCTCTACAGAAACTGCACATTGAGGTCACAGAAAAAAAATGAACAAAATGGAATTCAAAATAATTGAACCGACTTCGATAAATTAGTTGTTTAAAAAACAAAAAATAACCAAAATGTTGGTTAATCACTCAGCATTAGACAGTGATGAACCTGCCTAGACCTACATTAGACCAGTGGTGTCTAGGACCCTGTGATGCTACAGTATGTAGAGTGCCATTTGATAAGACTGTTTAACATTCATCAAGAACCCTCAGCTCTCGAGTAGCCCAAGTAATGTGCTTTTAACTCATCCCCCCGACAGAGACGAGAGGGTGAGGAAGAAAGTGAGAGGAGAGAGAGAGTAGGATGGAGAAAGAGAGAGCGAAAGAGAGATAGAGAAAGAGTGGAAGAGATATCCTTGAGGGAAGAGTGAAATTTCACAAGACATATTTAATTCTTGCCATGATACTAGGGATAATGCCTACAGGGCCAAGTCCCAGACACTTTTAAAAGCTTCTGAAAAAAGACAGACAGAAGCCCATCCCCATCTGATTTCATTAGCAGGAACAGTGTTACTGCAAATGAACGCCACGGGGTGTTGGATGGATCTCATCTAGTTCTAGTTGTGGATTACTCATTTATGAAACTTCTCATTCAGACTCAAAATTCTCTAAACTTCTCTACAGTTTCTCACTTCATTCCATGATGTGCAGAGTAGAAGCCATTTTGAAGAAGCCACCACGCTGTTGAGTTCCACATAGACCACTAGCATAGTCTAGGCTCTCCTGAAGATTTCTAAAGATTTTGTTTAAGCAATATAGTAAGGTACCTGAGTGGTTGTCTGGGAGTCATTAGCCGACCAAGGAGACCATAATAACACCTGATTGCTTTGAGTCGTCGTCAGGCCCTCAGCTCATCAATACGCAAGAGCACGCACACTCTCTCACGCACGCACGCACGCACGCACGCACGCACGCACGCACGCACGCACGCACGCACACACACACACACACACACACAAATCAACCAGATGAATATTCAGCTAAGTAAATAAACTGCCCAGTAATTTGATCAGTCTCACAGATGAACAAACAGAGCGAGGCTTCCACTCAGCCAGCCACATAATGGTACTTCAAAACAACAATGATTAAACCAGGGATATCCTAGTAAGACAAACAACGTGTATTTTTTATTTTCCAGTTTCCACAGCGGTTCTAAGCATTTACGTAATGCACCTTGGTGTGATTGTGGGGCAGCAACAGATCCGCAGTTTAGGAAATGAAAACAGCCGTGACATCAAATAGGGATGTTTTGGTGCGTTGTGAAGATTATACAATTCTGATGGATTATTGGAGATACCCCTCCTAATCTGGTGGGATTATTTGGGATGCTCAATTGGGAGAGGTGGATTATTAGGTAACAAAGGGTTACGAGTCGGGAGATGGAGAGAGTAGCTGTCAGGACATCAGAACATATCCTGTTTCTTCTTGACTGGGATTAACAGATCTGCCTACGAATGATCATATTACGATCATATCTGGGCACGTTGTAGCTACACCTGGCATTGAAATGTGTCACTGCCATGTGCCCCATTCAAAGACAGTAGAGGAAACACAAAGAGAGCAGTGGAGCAGAGAGACGTTTTGTCTCACCTTGCTGAACACATCCATCATGCCTCCGGCCGACTCTCAGACACTTCTTTATTTCTTCATCTCTTCGCCTTTTTCTTTCTCTATCCATGTCCGTTATCCCCTCCACTGTACCTCTGTCTCTAAATGATGAGAGAGAGTGCTTTCCTTTTTCTTTCTCTATCCATGTCCGTTATCCCCTCCACTGTACCTCTGTCTCTAAATGATGAGAGAGAGTGCTTTCCTTGATTACAAGAAGTTAAAATTATCACCACTCTACTCCAGTCTTCTCTTTTTGCTTTTCTTAACAATCAATTTATCTAAGTTTCTGCCACTCAGTCCTCCTCCATCCCTTTCTCCTTTTGATTGCAACCTCCTTCTCTTTCTCTCAATAGCCCTCCTCATCGTTGATTACGACGACTTTCCCAGCGGAGGGTCTCCGTCTTTCCCCCTCTCTTCTTTCCTTCACCACTCTGAGTGTGACCTCTGTGTCTGC